>NC_050454.1:72772451-72809951 GCF_903995425.1 Onychomys torridus
TGTGCCGTGTGTGTGCGTGTGTGTGTGTGTGTGTGTGTGTGTGTGTGTGTGTGTGTGTGTGTTTGTGTGTGTGTTAGAGGTCAGTGTCAGGTGTCAGTTCTCAGGCATTGCCCACTTTGCATATTGGGAAGTCTCTCTGGGATGTGGGACTCTCTGCTAGTCTGGCTGACCAGTGAGCCTCGGGCTGCCTCCCCGGCACTGGGATTAACGTCTGTAGAACCCGCTGTGACTGGCTTTTTGGGGGGGGTTCTGGGACTGAACTCACATTCTCCTTTCGATGAGGCCAAGCATTCTTCTGACTTGGACATTTGTCCAGTTCCCTTTCCCTTACCTTCATGGAATGTTTTATGAACACTGATCCTCTGTTTTGAGCAGAGAACATACCGTAGGAAGGACCTGGGAAGCCATTGGTATTAATGCTGGGGGTCCTGGAAATGGAAACATCGAATGTCTTCTTCACAAGAGCCTGTGTGCCTCAGCACGGGCCCCACCTTCATTTTATTACCAAATTTCCTTTCTTAGACCCCCATTCCCTCACAAGAGTAGAATGCTCTCTTGTCGCTTTTAAGGAAAGATTTTCAAGTTTTCCCCCCCTTTTAGGATATTTTAAAATAATGTTATAAGAGATAGTTTTTTTGTCATTAACTATGTAGTTAATATTGGTTATTCATATTTGGGGAAATAAGACTTAAATTTTTAAATTTAATTTCAGGTTGTTCCAAGATCTTTGGTGACCCAAGGAAAGCTATGTTGGTCAAGAGCAGGACAGATGACTCCCAGAGAAAAAAGATGGCAGAACCCAAAACAATTAAAGGTAAACATTAAAAACTATGGCATGAATAAGCCAGCTCCTTGTTGTGGTGTGAAGATAGCTCATCACTCTAAGTTCAGTGTAAGTTTTTTGTCAGTGGACTGAGAGGATGGGGCATGTGCATGTGGTGTTTAGGGGTGGGGCCTCTGGGAAGTTATAGATCAAATTGGGTCATTATGGTGACACTCTTTTGCCTGAATCCTGGAGGCTTTGTGTGGTTAAGGAGAGAAACTACTCAAAGACACAGCATCTCCCACTCTGTTGTGACATGTCATAGATCTCACTAAGGGGTCCTCATCCCTTTTCTACGTCACAGCAGTTTTTATATGAGTGTGTTGTGGGTGGAGACCCACATGCCTGTTCCACCCTCACCCAGGACAAGTGCAGCTCAGGGCCAGCTCAGTCAAGGGCTTCCTAATCTTCCTTGCTGTGGGCTGCTTATTTTTGCCTAAATTATTTTCACTTAAAGACTAGTTAGCTTAAAATTGAAAACAAAAATTGATAAAAAGCCCTTACAGAAAGTAGCAGATTATGTATTATTTTTCTTCAGGTCACAACATTTTATTCATCAACTTAGGAAAGAAGGTGCTTGTTACTTAGGAAATTCCATGCCAGGAATCAGGTAGAAGACCAAATATATTCTCACCATACACTGCAGTAGAATGACCCCCATTTCATTATTGCAGGGCATGTGTGAAGTATAGTTAGTGGTCAAGGTCAGGCACCTTCCATACCTGTCACCTCCAGCTTTTGTCATTTCCTTGCATCGAGGACATTCCACTTCCTCTCACCCAGTCATTTTGAAATGCCCCCTTCATTGTCGTCCTCCAGCACTGAGGTGTACATCGGAAGTTACTGCTCTTCTTTGGTGATGCAGGCCATTTCAAGATAAGGGCTGGGCAATTTCTTCTGGACTTATAGACTGAGTTCTGTGGCTGGAAGTGAGTGGCATCATCAGTGATCTCCGCACATATGCACAAGTGCATGCACACACACACACATACAATAAAATCATCCCACAGATTATCATTAAACAATGGTTTTTAGTAGCAGAGAAGAAAAAAGCAACTCTTTCAATTTGTAAATACTACAAAGTTCTTTTTTTTTTTAAGATTAGAACACCACTAAGCTAAAAAGAAAAAAGTCTTTCTTAGAATATGCTGGCAAACAAAATCAAAAAAGCTCAATGTCCTTTTTTTGGAGATATACAGGAATATTTGTACTTTTGCAACTTTCCAAGGAAAATATCCCATTCACAAATATTATATTTAGTGGAATAATGTCTGCAGAAAACAGAAAATGGAGTCTGTTTCCATCAAAAACACATTCAAGGTAGAAAACAGCTTGGGTATTGAATCAGAACCACTATTTGCCATTGGCAATATTATTTATAAGCATTTCCTTCAACTCCTCTCGGGAGGCTCCTGGCCAACTCCACCCAAAGCCTCCTGGCCTGAGTGAGGACAAGCATTTACCTCAAATTGTCCAAATGTCATAACCAAGGCCTTGTCAAGGGAACTACAGGAGACAGTGGACGGCCAGGGCCAGGATGCAAACCCCACATGTATGGTGTGATTGCAGAAGTAAGAGATGAGGATAAGAAAAAGGGGAAGGAGGGAGGAGCAGGCAACATGGAGGAAGCATGGGAAAAGATAAGAGACCTGTCCGGGGGTTTCCAAAGCAAATTATAAGGGGTCCTTATTTCTCTACTAAAATCTTTATAAATCTATTTCTTTGTAATTGGAAAAAATTTAAATGTATTGTGTTCAACTACAAGAAGCTTCACTCTCTTTATTTCAAATTATGTGTGTTTTCTATGTGTGTTTTCCAGTTTTTCAAAACTAAGAATGATTATTTCATAATCCTGAACATATTCCCGTGTTTCCTGTGTGGTTACAGTTACTTTTACCATCAGGTAGGGCTGAGCATTGGCTCCTCGTCCTTTCTGTCTCAATGCTCCACAGAAGTGTTGGACGGTGGCCTGTATCATGTTTCATGAGGCTGTGAAAACCGTCAGTCCACAAGGTGTTTCCAAGATTCTTTTTCTCCAAACCCAAAAGCCAATGCAGATTACTGCCTAGTTAACTATTTTCCATGGATGGTGGTTAGAGTGGTATTCATTTCCAATTGTTGCAAAGGGAATATGAATTTTGAAATCATGAGCTAAGATTCCTTATGCTGGGCTATACTGTGCTCCGTATTCATGCCAAAACCTCTGGTCTGAGAGAATGGCTTGATTTATTTATGGTGGAGACCTGATTTTAAGACCAAAGTAAAATCCCAGAGAGGATCCTAGTGACTATGTGCAATGAGTATTTTTAAATCAGCATGATAGAATTATTAATATTTTACTTATCCTAAGGGCATTTATCTGACAGTATAAATTATCCGTAACACAGCTGAGAAGGCACAACAGATCCAAAAACATGTCACAAAATCCAGGGGACTTGAGCTTTGCCAGAGAGAGAGGCATGCTACCAGCTTCGTGAGGTAACAGCTGGCCTGGTCGGAGCAAAAAGAGACCGAGTCGTGCAAGCAGACAGAAGAACTGCAAAAATACAGCCACCAGAGGAAGGAAGGCTGGGTGCGAGCAGCCAGCCCAGCTCAGCTGTGCCTGGCCAGCATCTGTGGGCGGCACAGCCTGCACATGGAGTGCTGCCCTGGCTGGAGATGAGGCCATGTGACTTGCCCCTGGAGTTCAGTTGGTGCAGGGAGGAAACGGAAAAGCCTCCTGGAAATGGTCAACGGCAGACATGACTGACCATCAGAGGCAGAGCTTCAGTTGCCCACGCAGCCTGGGTGGGGCAGGCTGAGCTTGCAGCCGCGCGCATGTGTCCACCCACTATCAGCTTGGGTCTCCATTGACTTATCTGAAGGCCACGGAGAACAGGGCCTGTCTCTCAGCAAGGATACAAGCCTGACAAAGTGTGCCTGTGACACTGGAGTATGAATTTCAGGAATAAGCCACCTCATCTCCCTAAAGCTTTGGGGGGTGGGGTGGGGATCTTCCAAGCAGATTTCTCTGGCCACCATGTGTCAGCAACATAAATATGCCAAAGCAGATGCCAGCTGCTGGTAAGAAAGAGAACGAAACACCCACAAGTGAAGCCCCTAGGGCCAGGAAGCCGCCTGGGAGAGATGAAACTTCCTTGTGTCTTGAATATGACATACACCCCTGCAAGCTCACAAGCTGAAGACTTGGTCTCCAACTGGTAGTGTTTGGAGGTGTGGGGGAAAACTCAGGAGGTCGGGCCTAGCTGGTGGAAGTGGGTCACTGGGACACACATTGGAAGGTTATACCTGTGCACACTCTCTCTCCCTTCCCCTCCCTCTGTCCCTCCATCCCTCCGTCCCTCTCCGCCCCCCCCCCCCCCCCGTATTGTTGGTTGCTTTTGTTCTCTGACTCTTTTAGGGGGCCCTTCACCCATCTCCCAGTAAACCACACAAGGGAGGCTTATTCTTAATTATGAATGCCCGGCCTTAGTTTGGCTTTTTTCTTGCCAGCTTTCCTTAACTTTAAATTATCCCATCTACCTTTTGCCTCTGGGCTTTTCCCATTCTCTTACTTCTGGAAATCTTACTCTTACTCCACTGTTTGCTGAGTAGCTGAGTAGCTGGGTGGCTGGCCCCTGGAGTCCCCCTCCTCCCCTGGCTACTTCTTTCTTCACTCCTCCATGTCTTTTCTTCTTTCTTTCCCCAGATTTCTCCTTCTAAATATCTTCTCTCTGCCTGCCAGCCAGCCTATCCTTTCTCCTGCCTTGCTATTGGCCATTCAGCTCTTTATTAGACCATCGGGTGTTTGACATAGGCAAAGTATCACAGCTTCACAGAGTTAAACAAATGCAACATAAAAAAGTAACACACCTTAAAGTAATATTCTACAACATCTGTGTGTGTCTCTGTCTGTCTCTCCGTGTGACTCTCTCTGTCTCTCTCCTCTTTTTGCTTAAATTGGTCTTGGGGCAGGAGAGATAGCTCAGTGTTTAATAGCAGTAGCTGCTCTTCCAGAGGACCCAGGTTCAGTTCTCAGCATCCACATGGAAGTTCACAACCATTTGTAACACTAGTTCCAGGAGGATCCAACACTCTCTCCTGGCTTCTGTGGGCACTGCATATACTTTGTATATATATATACAGGCAAAATACTCCTACACACATAAAACAAAAAAATTAATCTTTTAAAAAATATACAGTCTCAGTCCAGCAGTGGTGGCTCATGCCTTTAATCCCAGCACTAACAAGGCAGAGGCAGGTGGATCTTTGTGAGTTCGAGGCTAGCCTGGTCTACAGAGCAAGAACCAGGAAAGGCACAAAGCTACACAGAGAAACCCTGTCTTTGAAAAACAAAAAAGAAAAAAGAAAAAAATATATATACAGTCTCATTGAAAAAACACAATTTGGAAATAAAAGACTTATGAATCTTTCTCCTCAATATTTAAAATAAGAACTATAAGCCATAAGGTGGTAACACAAATACCCTTTGCTAATGTTCAGGGGGTGGGACACACACTCTCTCTCACTCACTTCTCAGGTATACATCAGGTTTATACAGATTTTCCATAACTAAAGTGTCCTTTAGTGTCTGGAAGTCATGAGGCAAGTATGGCACTTGGGAAGACTTGGGGAAGGGGTGGGTAAGCATTACTGGACCTGAGCGGTGCACCAGAGGGAAGAAAGCTCCATCTGTCCCTGAACTCTACGGAGTCAGCTAGTTCATAAAGCAAAGGGTGTTTCCCCTCTGTGTGGTGGGTGGCCACAGTGGGAACACCAGCCACAAAGCCAGACAGTGGGCAGAGGTTAAAACCAAGATGAGCAAAGGTTAGCAACAGCCTGACTGTCCACAGCAAGGCAGAGGGAAACAAGACAAGGGGGATGGGAGGTGGGGGTTGCAGCATCAGGAAGAGAACCAAAATGTCTACAGAAAGGACAAGCCTCAACAGTCATCATGGTCTGTGAGGACTGTTGACCCCAGTCAGCTCCAAGCTACCCCTCATCCATGTCCTTCTTGCTCCCTGGGGCTCAAAGTGGGCTGCCAAAGGTAGCTAGCAATAGCATCTGTCTGTGGGAGTGGCTGAGTCTCAAAGCAGAATGAGAAGCAGGTGCTTAAGTTACCGAGCCTGAAGCTACCTATAAGAAGCCATTTTGTCCTCAAGAAGACACTAACAAAAGCCTCTGAAGGCAGGTGAGTCCCAACCCAGTGTCTCAGAGTTATAGCTCTTCCATGTGAGGAATGCTCCTCTCCCTGTAACCCAGGGTACAGTGACAGGTCCACAGGAGACATGGAAATACCCCATATTGCAGCTCCTTGCATGCCAGGACTGTGGGATCCAATTTTGAATCAACTTCCTCAGTCCTACCAACCACCCTCCTTCTTCTGACTGTGAGCTTTGGTAACCGAAAGCTTCCTATGTGTATAGAATCACAGAACCAGCTGGAAGCAGAGTCAAGCAACTGAGCATGTGTCTGGCTTGAGGGTGCCAAGGGGTCTTTGCTTGTTTTGTTTATTTTTGTTTTAATATTTTGGGCCAAATACACTGAGTTCCCTTTGTAAGTAACTTATTGAGATGTCAATTTGAGACTTTGGGGACTTTCAAAACCCTAATTTAGCTCTCTGAACATCAAGAGAAGGCCTGAGTTTACATCCGGTCCCTGTGCCCAACCCACCTGTGACTCCATGCCTCCAACAGTGATGGATGTCAGGTTGGATTTTTCTGTCTCTGGTTATGAGCATGGAGACTCCCAGCTCTTGTTGTTGGGAATGATGAATGTCTTAAGACAGAAGGAGTCACTGGGTTGCAGGACAGAGCCATCAAGAAACCTTCCCAACCCATTCTGATGAGAGTTCCCCATGTAGCAACCATACAGGACAGGAATCCAAACACATTTCACCTCCAGTGACAGGAACACCAGCTGGGAGCTCAATTATACCACTGCTGTGCTCCCAAAATACCTAAAAAGTTTCACAGAACCCAAAGAAAACCAAAGGCAACTCCTCTGGTGGTAAGGGCATGCCAAGGCAACCAGAAGTGGACGCAGTGCCATATGTTTTAATTATGGAGAGAAGTTCTCACGGTACAGCCCAGGACAGCCTTGGACTCTTGACATTCCTGCCTTACTTCCCAAGTGCTTGAGACAATAAGCATATGCCACCAAGCCTGTTGATGTGATCTTCACACATACTCAGCAGGTGGGGATAGACTGGAATCACAGGTAAATATTGTTTCCTTTTTTGCATGTGTATGCCAGATGGTATGCGCGTGTGTGCACGTTTGCCTGTGGGTGGGTGGGCACAGGTGTGTGGGCAGGTACACATGCATGGGAAGGACCAAAGTTGACATCAGGAGCCATACTTGATTTGTCTCTACTTTATTGAGGTGTTCTCTTGACAAGCCAGGGGCTGCCAATTCCAGCTACCCAGCTGGCCTCCGGCAATCCTCTGCCTATGCTTTCTGAGTGTGGCACCACATGGGGGCACCATGCCTGCCCAGCTCTAACCTAACTTCTGGGGGTCTAAACTCTCATCCTGATTGTTTTCCCAGTAGAAACTTTGTCCACTGAGCCATCTCCCAAGCTGTAAGCATCTGTCCAACAGAAGGGGGACCCTCACAGCTAATTCTCCACCCTTAAGATGTCTGTCCAGACCACATGCCACAAGGATTTAACTCTATAAACTCACCCTCATAATTCTTGTTTCTTCTTTTAAGTGTTTTCTTTAAGATTTAGTGTGTGTGTGTGTGTATGTGTGTGTGTGTGTGTGTGTGTGTGTGTGTGTGTGTGTACTGTGTGCATGCAGGTGCCCTCCAAAGCCAGAATAGGGCTTCAGATCCCCTGGAACTATGGTTATAGGCAGCTGTGGGTCACCTAAAGTAACTGCTGGGGATCAAACTTGAGTCCCTCATTAGAGGAGCAGGTGTTCTGAGACATCGAGTTATCTCTAGCCCTTACATTTTCTTGAAAGTCAAGTGAACTTTGATAGATATTTGCTTAGTTGTTGGCAGTGGTGGGGCACTGCTCTGCATGCCTATGTGTATGTCTAGGTCCCTGTGAGTACACATCTCTGTATGCGCATGTCTGTGCATATGAATGTAGAAGCAACAGGACAACAGTCACTTCCTTGCCTTACTTTGGGACTGAGCCTAGAGCCTCAGGAATCCTCCTCTGTCTCCCCATGCAACCCACCACTGTCTGCCCAGCCCTAAGCTCTCGTCATATTCCGTGCTTATCATGTTAATATGATGCCTACACTGTGCCTCCATTCACCTTCACCGCTCTGACTTGAATCTGTCTCCTAGTAAGGAAGGGCTGAAGCAACTTTAAAATAAATTTGTTACATAAGATGTGGGAAATCAGGTGAGGTCAAAGCTTGAAAAGGTGCTTTGAAGAAGGGTGGGGGAGGGCTTCCCGAGTAGCATCTCAGACCCACTCTTTGTCTTTTTGAAAACTTTCCCTCCTCCCACATGGCATAAAATGACTTCTTGTGTTAATTTTTGTTTTTAACTTAGAATATTTCCATTACAAATATAAGTTGTTTTAAGGATTCAAGAGCAGCTGTACAAACATTCGACTTTGAAAAGTGGACTGAGTTTTGATCAGTGTTGCCTTAACTGTTGAGAGTGGTGAGCACAGATGGGAAAGCCACACTGATGCCTGGATGGCACGTTAGTCTTGAGCAGCAAACTTTCTCTGCTATTCCGTGAGCAGCAGAAATGGTCAACAACCCTCCAAAAGTCATGCCTAAAATGTTACTTGCGCACACGCATCTTTTCCCCTCAAGGCTTTTTGAGGTAATCCTTGAACACCTGAGAGCACAGGATGCTTCAGGGTAAGTTCTTTATGCAACCAGCAACTGAATAAAACATAAGAGATTTTCACTCCTGAAACTCAAAGATCTTGTGGAAGTCATAATAATAATAATAATAATAATAATAATAGTAATAATAACTCCATTATTGGAATGCAACCTCCTGAGAAATAAAGGGCAAACCACACTGAAAAACACATTGAGGAGGCCTGGGCCGAAGCTCAGCAGGGAACAGTGCTATACAGCCTAAGGACCCAAGTCAGATTCCCAGAACCTATGTAGCCCCAAGACTGCAGGAGGCAGAGACAGGAGACTCGCCAGGCTGGCTGTGTATGTCCTGCAGGTCACTCATTCCTGGGGAGAGTCCACCCCGAACCTAGAGTTGGGCCAAGATGGAACCTAACTGAGGGATGGCCTCCGGCAGATTGACCTGTACTCAAGTCTGTGGAACATTTTCTTGATTAATGATTGGTGTGGGAGGGCCCAGGCCACTATGGGTGCTGCCACTCCTGGGCTAGTGGTACTGGGTGCCATGAGAAGTGAGGCTGAGCAAGCCACGGGGAGCAGAAAGCATCACTCATCCATCATCTCTGCACCAGTTCTGCCTCCAGGTTCCAGCTTTGAGCTCCTGCTGACTTCCCTCGGTGTAAGATGAAGAGTTATAAGATGAAATAAATCCTTTCCTCCCCAGTTCTCTTTTGGCCATGATGTTTACCATCATCACAGAAAGCCAGCTAGGACAGAAACTGGTACCAGGTGCATGAGTACTGCTGTGACGGATATGAATACATTGCTTTGGGAAGGACTGTGGAAGAACCGGATTTGGACTGGAGTGATTACAATTTAACTGGCTGTCCTGGGGTGCTTGGGAAATGAGTGTTGAGAGAGCTGCAGATGATACAGGCTACTGCCACTGATCTTAGCTACCCTCTGGTGTTGTGCGATATTTTGTTTGTGGTTCTGACAAATAAAGCTTGCTTGGAGTCAGCAGGCGGAGCTAGCCACCAGTTAACCATAGAGGTCTGGAGGTCTGTACAGACAGGAGACAGGAAGTGATAAGGTGGGGCGGAAACAGGATCTCAGCCCTTTTGGTTGGAAGATCTGGAGAGGAAGTGACTGTGGCTGCTCCCCTGCTTCTCTGATCCTTCAGCTTTTACCCTGATATCTGACTCCTGGTTTTTATTGATAAGATTAATTAGGTTTTATGCTTTACTCTGGAACTTGATGGTGAGACTGATTACTGAAGAGACATGCTTGAGTGACATGGAGAAATGAAGCTAGTACTTACCTGAAAGCTTCATCCCTACTGGCTAGCTATACATGACACAGAGGAGAAATTGAGTCACCAGTCTGCTACAGGTATGAACTCTGTGAGCTACAACAATAACCAGCCTGGCAGGAAATGTCAACTGGTGTTACAGTGACAAAAACATCACTGAAGTAAACAACTATTTTCTGATGGGATTTAAGGCCCAGCCAGCTCCACAAGTTGAAACTCATACCGAGTGCCAGTTATCTGGGCCAGGAACCTGTGGCTAGGCAGATCACGGGCCTCTAGGTGTGAACCTACTGCTGTTGCTTTGCTATGTGAACACAGTATTAAACCAACTTGAATGAACATTGCATTGGCCAACGCTCATCAGAGAAGCTTCATTTTGAAGTAGATGGTGACTCACAACTAATCAAAGGGAAGAGAATAAGAGACTACAGAACGAGGGTCCCTAAATAGGACATCTATATTACACTCCCTCCTCCCAAGGCTCAGGGTTCACTGCGTCACAGGGCGTGGAAAGAGTGTAAGAGTCAGAGGCAGTGGATGTCTACAAGAGAACGGTGTTCTGGACACAGCATGGCAGCTGAACAGATGGATTCACAGCCCTTGAGACAGGACACATAAGGCCTGTGAAGGCTCAAGCTGGACGACAGCCCAGCATGGAGAGGTGACATGGGCATGAAGACCCACTCCTAGCTAAGGAGCTGTCGGCACTGATGGCTGCTGGGAGGAGGAGAATCTGCTTGCGTTAACGGCATGGCCCTTGGTGGACTGGCCACACTCTAGTTAAGGCTACACACCTTACAGTATGTGGGCACCATAAACTGTACTTTATTAGTTAAGAAAAAAAATGACACAAAGTTGGGTGGATAGGGAAGGAAGGATGGATCTGGGAAGAGTTGGGAGAGGGTAAATATAATCAAAAAGCATTGTAGGAAATTCCCAAAGAACAAACAAAAAAAAAAGGAAAAAAGAAAAGGGGAAAAATATTTTTTTTAAATGAAAATAGTCTTTACTTGCTAAAATGGTGGTTAAATTGGAGACAAGCATTTTTCCTTTTTTATTGTATTAAAATTAGCCATTCTATTTCCTCCCACTAAAAATTTTGTATTGGCTTTATATTTTAATGGGTCTCCATTCTAGAGTATCTAGAAAATTACAAAATTTCATTAGGTACAAGAAAAAAACTATCACAAGATGAATAGCCAAATATGCAAAAAAATAATCACAAAGTTTTATATACAGTATGATGTACTGTCTGGTTTTGTTTGTCAACTTGACACAAGCTAGAGTCATCACAGAGGAAGGAGCCTCAGTTGAGGAAATGCCTCCATGAGATTCAACTGTAAAGCATTTTCTCATCTAGTGATCACTGAGGAAAGGCCCAGCCCATGGTGGGCGGTGCCATCCCTACGCAGCTGGGCATAGATTCTATAAGAAGGTGGGCTGAGTGGACTAGGAGAAATAAGCCAGTCAGCAGCTCCCCTCCACAGCCTCTGCATCAGCTCCTGCTTCCAGGATCCTGCCCTATTTAAGTTCTTGTCCTGACTTCCTTCAGTGATGAACAGCTGTTATAGACTATTATAAGGTGTGTTACTTTTGTTTATGCTGCATTTGTTTAACTCTGTGAAGTTGTGTTACTGTGCCTGTGTAAAACACCTGATGGTCTAATAAAGAGCTGAATGGTCAATAGCTAGGCAAGAGAGAGAAATAGGCAGGGCTGGCAGGCAGAGAGAATATACAGAAGGAGAAATCTGGGAGGAGGTAGAAAGTAGCCAGAGAAGCAGAGAAAGACAGTAGGGGCCAGCCACCCAGCTACCCATAGAGTAAGGGTAAGATTTACAGAAGTAAGAAAACAGTAAATGCCCAGAGGCATAAGGGTGACGGGATAATTTAAGCTAAGGAAAGCTGGCTAGAAACAAGCCAAGTTAAGGCCGGAATTCATAATTAAGAATAAACCTCCATGTGTGCTTTATTTGGGAGTTGGGTGGTGGGCCCTTCCCCCCCCCCAAAGTAAAAACAATATCAACACTATTTCTCTCTGTAGCCATTACAGTATGTCTTTCCAACAATATTGAAATAAATGTTAGCCTTTTCAATGTAATTTATCTGCTATGAGTATATTTATGTGTCCTGTCTAAGCACTAACTTGGCTGCATACCCATCTCAGATGCTAAGAATGCTCTCAGTCACACTCAGAAAACCTTCCCGATGGGGTCAGCATGAGCAGCACCAGTCTTTAAACGCTCGAGTGGTTTATCAGCTTCATTCTCTACAAGATTGTGGTCTACCTGCTGTCTTGTCGAGGAACAGTGTTAACCAGCGCCCTTAGGGACTGTCTTCCATCTTTTCTCTCCCAAGGCTTACTAAGGACGCCTGCATTTCCCTTTAAAACAGCCTCCAGTGCTCGGGAGAGAAGACCTTTCCATCAGTACTTGTTTCCCACTTTAGCACAGCTGTGGGCTTACTCCTGGATTTTCAGTTTCCCACCAGATGAACAGCATGGGTCTTGTTTCTCATCCCCAAAAGTTTCTATACAGTTTTTAGACTCTCACTGCACTGGAAAATGCTTTACAGTTGAATCTCACTGCACTGGTACCAACTCACCATGCTAGCCCTCAGGAGACAGAAGCAGAAGAAAAGAGTCCACTGCCAGCCTAGACCAGACCGTGAGGCTGTAACTCAAAGAAACCAAACAGTTCTAAAGAGTGAACTGTCTATAGCTCTCCACTAGGGATGGGGCCCCATGAGATCATCCCCATCCACAAGGACATGTCAGCTGGTGTGGTCATTGCTCAGGCCTCGTTTAGGAAGCCATGTTGTTAAGATTTCATGGGTTAGTATCCAATACCAAGTGGTCAGCCCTAAAAAGACTTGGTATTTGTATTTATTTATAAATGTAACAATAATAATTAAAGAACAAGAAGCCATTAATTTGAGAGGAAGTTAGGAGTGACATGGGTGAGGTTGGAGGCAGAAGAATGATGCGATTATATTTTAATTAAAAATAAAATTAATTTTAAAAACAATTGATACTATTCTAATGTTTTTAATATCAAAAATAGAAAGTTACATAAAGAAAATTATCTTTGAGAAGTGCAATATCCACTATTCTATAATAAAGTTTTTTATTTTAAAAAAATGACTTCTCTCATTGAAAGCTCCTTCTGTCCCTACAAACCTGCGGTACAATCAATAGTCCTTCAAAGAGAACTCAAGCTCTCCACAGACAGACTCACATGAGAAAATCAGGCTCAGTTCCAATTATTAATGTCCTGAAATGCTAGAGAGAAATCCAGCCCCCACATCCACTTCAGCCCAGAAGAGAATTATATGCAGCATATACCTAACAAAGAGCAAGGGAGGGACAGAAGCCACCAGCATCCAGAATCCAGGAGAGAAGGGGAAGAAAGAAAGGGTGTGCTGACCCAAGACAGGGCAGCTCAGGAGGTTTGGGTAACAGTACCCTGAGACTGTGAGGAGGGTTCTAAGGGCACGCTGGTTCAACTGACGGCACACATGGCACAGGGGGCAGGGCAGGTTCTAGAGAACAGGCTGGGGCTGGCAAAGTGACTCAGAGGGTAGGGGTACCAGACACAGAAATTCCATCCCCAGGACCCACAGAACTCACGCCCCGAAGTTGTTCTATGACCTCCACATGTCCACTGTAATGTGTGTTCCCCACACACAAGTTTTAAAAAGTAAACTGCACGTGCACCTAATACCACTTTAAGTAGGAAACAAAGTCATGTTGGAGAAACCCAATCTTCTTATTGCCTGTAGGATGTGTACTAGCCCAGACAAAACTAGATTAAGAAATAGATCACGCAGTTGATGGTAGATGATAGACAGACAGAGAGATACATCAGTCAAGTGAACAGATAACAGACAAAAATATATTGAGAAAAGAGCCAATAGACAAACAGATCATCCACCACCATCCAAACCCCTAGGGCTCCTGCAGAGCAAACATAAAACCTTCACTTCCACATGTTAGGTGGTAAATTAAGTGAAGAAAAAAAATCCACACTATAAATGAGCTAGCTAAAGATTATATGAACATAAAAAACTAAAATGACTTAACCTTAGTGGATACAAAAGGCATGTGTGTTAGCACCCAAATATTGCAGAAAAATCAGACAAAAATTGGCTATTAAAAAAAAACAAAATTAAAGTAAAAAGTGGCATGAATAAACTAAAGGAGACAGCTGAAACAAGAGAAGACCATCCGCAGCTATCAAAGGCTCGATGTGCCACTTTTAAAAATTAGCTATTCGAACGCTAAGACAAACTGGGGGCAAATCTTAAAGCAAAGGCAGAGCCAGGAGTTGTCAGCTGTCACGGGATGCCTGGTATGTATCGCAATTCCCTAGTGTATAGATATTGAAAATATGGATAAGTAATATTCAAGAGATATCCGGGAGAAATGATAAACAGACTTGGGGAGGAGGGGGATGGAGAAACGAGACCAGAATAAAAAAGAAAAAGGACTCAAGGAAGATAAATATAATGAAATCCACATCTCAGCATATCAAGCTGAAACATCAAAGACAAAGGGAAGGATTGAAGGTGGCTGGGACAGAGGAGAGATTATCTACAAAGGAAACAGTCTGATGGATACAAGATTCCTCCTCTGCCGCAGTAGAAGCCAGAAGGTAATAAAATCATACCTTCAAAGTGTGGAGGGAAACAACTGCTTTTATATATATATATATATCTCAGGCAGAATTACGCAAGAACGGAGTAAATTAAAGAAACATTGTGGTGAAGGCTGACAGATTTTATGGTCATACACACTTAATTGAAGGACTATCAGAGTTGATCTTCAGTAAGAAGAGCATTAAATCCAGAGAGAAAATTGCTGACATTCAAGAAGCAGAGATTAAAGAAAATTAGTCAGCAGGTTGATAAATCAAGATAAGAACTGATACAATTAAAAATATAATACGTAGGGGACTGGGAGATGGCGCAGCCTCCCAAGCATGAGAGAACTCACATAACACAACAGGGTGTCTCAGAGACAGTCTCAGCCAAGCTTCCTTTACAAGAGCAGCCAGAAAATGGCATTCAGTCCTCCACCAACGCACATGGGGGTGTTCTGGTTTCTTTTCGTTGCTGTGACCAAGTACCCTGAGAACCAGACACTTGGGGGAGAAGAGAGGCTATTGGGCTTACGGTTCCAGGTAACAGTCTAACACTGAGCAGAAATCCGGGCAGGAACTTAGCAGGCCACATTACATGCAGCGTCAGGGGCAGAAAGAATGAAACGCAGGCTTCCCTGCGTGTCTTCTGCTCTCAGCTAGCTTTCTCCTCATACCACGGAATGAGCCACCCATGTTCAGATTGGTCCTTCCTACATCAGTTAACAACCAAGACAACCCCACAGACACATCCACAACCTGATCTACAGAACTCTTCATTAAGACTCTTTCCAGGGATTCTAGGTTGTGTCCTGTTGATTGTTAAAACTTGCCAGCACCCTGGGGCACTGTGTAGTGACGTGGGGTGGGACTAAAAAAAGGGGCAGGTATGATGTGCTGTTCCACAGCCCTGAGCATCCTCCCTGCCTTACAGGCATCTTTAAGAGGAAGGGGCAGATCGAGCTGAGTTTCACAGTTTCGAATGCACGTATTTAAGATATACCACGTGTTCTGATATGCAAAATAGGGACTGCACTACTACAGTTAAACTAATTAGCATATCCTTCCTCCCACAAAGCCACATTTCTGTTCTATGATGAGAGCCACTGAAACCTGTGTAAGAGTTTGTATTAGACCAGACCTGACTTCCAAATGACTGAAGGAACAAGGAGAACCCTCAGTCTACTCCCATATGGCAAGGGGACTCAAGATACTCACCTGAGCACAGATGGGGCAGAGATGAAATGTTCTCCAATGTGCACGTAGACTTGAAAAACTACAATGACCTCACTAGACCTAACTGGTATTTGAAGAACCTGACCTGAATGGGAAAAAAAACAAAAACAAAAACAAAAACCTGCATGCCCAGGCCAAGGAGATTTCTCAGTGGGTAAAACACTTGCTGAACAACCGTGAAGACCCAAGCTCAGGCCCCCAGCACATAAATGAATGCCAAGGATGACAGCTTACACTTATAACCCCAATCCTGGGCAGGTGAAAATGAGATCTCTGGGCATGGCTGGCCAGGCAGCCTATCTGGACGGGTGAGTTCCAGGCCCAGTGAGACACTCTGTCTCAAAAATAAGGTGCAGACAGACTGAGGAAGACAACTAGGACAGAGTTAACAAGGGAAGGACAGACTGCACCTCCAAACTGTTGACAGTTCAATGCATATGGTAATGACTACAACCAAGAAGGCAGAGAATTATGGACTCAGCAAAGGCTCAGATTCCTTGAAGCTCTGATGGAAACAGTATAGACCAAAGCAGGGGAGAAGAGATTGCAATTGTCCCCATACTGACGACCAATGAACTTTTGATCCAGGCTCTGTGGTGTGAGAAGGGAATCCTTGGGAATAGTTCCCCCTTTCCTGTGACCACAGCAACTAAATGTGCAACTTGGCAGCCTCTAGCACATTGCAACCCTGACCACATGGTGTCTCTCCCTTCCAGGGTGAGTTCTGAGCAGAATACAGGAACTGTTTCACCTCATTGGCCAAGGACAACAAGAACAGGCCTTGGAAGAGACCAAACAGGAGGAAAAATGTGTTTCAGATGGCAGAGGAGAGACACTGGAGACTAAGATGGCTGGACAAGAGCCTGGTCACCATTTCCCACTGATCTCCTACAAAAGCCACCCAAAAGCAAGTTCCACTGTCCCTAAAGCACCAGGATTGGCAAAAGGTGGGATCCCTGCCAACTGTCAAACCTGGCATGTTGGCTGCATCCTGGACACACAGCTTCCTCCTGGGCTGCACATACAAGCACGATCAGAACAAAACCCACACAGCCTCATCCCCTATTGACATTACAGCCACCGCCATTCTCTTCACTACACTCTGAAGCCTGGGTTCAATTCCCAGCACCCACATGGTGCTTCAAAACCTTCTGTAACTCCAGTTCCAGGTGGATCCAACACCTGTTCCTGCCTTCTTGGACTCAAGGTATGCATGTGGTGCTCAGACATACATGTAGACAAGACAGTAATATATATATATATATATATATATATATAAATGTCAAAGTAATTAGTATGCCTAGTTTCCAGCCTGATGGTATTCCTTTGTTTGCTTGTTTCAAGGACCCAGTATCACACTGTTGAACAGGTTTCTTTCTGCTCAAGAGCATCAGTGCATAGAAAGTCCCCTCTCAAAACAGCTCCTTACCTTGCTCCACTGCTCTTTAATCTGAATGATATGTCTCTATGAAATGATAGAGAGAAGGACGGCCCACAGAGAGTCATAACCACTGCAGAAGGCTTTCGCCATTTTTAAGCAAGTGGTGATATTTGAACACCGAGATTCTAAAAATGTACACTGGGTACATATTTGAGTGTCTGTTGGCTCACTATATTGTAAGTGCATAATTGTATGGTTAGAGCAAGAAAGTTTGTGTGCCCACCTAGGGAAGCAATGAATATTGATCTAACTTTGGAAGACTGTTGAAGAGAACCTAGTGATCCAGTGCTTGCCTAGAATGTGAGAGGACCTGAGCTTTATCCCCAGACACACACACACACACACAAAATTAAGCAACTTAACTGCCATGCATTTATACAGAAACCATTGGCTGGCCAATAGTCAAATTTAGTTTCCCAAATAAAAATAAACTCACCCTTCTGTAAGTTGCCTTGGTCATGGTGTACTATCACAGCAACAGCAAAGTAATGATGACGTAACAGTAACACCGAGGAAACCCCTCCTCCCCCCCCCCCTCCCCCCCCCCCCTCCTCCCCCTCCTCCTCCCCCTCCTCCTCCTCCACCCACAGTGGGTAGCTTATCATTTCATGAGAGCCTAAGATCCTCTCTCAAGGCGCATCATCCCCAGAGCAGCTGGTGGCACAGCTGCAGGCAGGGGTCACTGTAAGTATGAACAGGCTTCCTGCCCAGCTGTTTCTGCCTCTTCTGCAGATGCATTTCAGCTAATACTGCCACCTTAAGCAGGACGCTGGCCTGCTGATGTAGTGAAGGTGACACAGAGTACTGTGGTTGTTGTATTCCCTCTCATCAGAATGGGTAAGAAAGGACCCCCATATCCATATGCAGCTGGCTTCCAAGACGCACAACGTTCTACTTAGCAGGGACCCCACCCTTTCTCTAACAACCTCCTTGGCCTGCCCTCGCATAGGTACTGTAGAAAGGACACACTTCAAGATGCAAGGTCAGCTCTGGTTATCAGTAGCTAGCTAAGATGTCTCAGAAACACAAAACCATGAATTTCTAGAACTCTAAGACTTCAGAAGGGCAGCCATCTGGGGGCCGTGCAGTGAATGCTGCCTGCCACAGTACATACAGGCAGGAGCTAGGAGGAATCCAGGTCTGGGGTGATTGCTTCTTTGGATAATCTAAGATACCTCATGTCCATCTCTCTCCTGTGCAAAACAAATACATGTGAAAGAGAGCAAGCCACAGCTGATCTGGCTGGTTAGGTGGGAGGAATGCAAAAAGCATGACCCACTTGGCCACAATTGGGATTCTCTCCACCCAAAGCCCAGTTATTCTGCTTTCCCCTGTGGTAGTCCCCTGCCATGCTGCAGTCCTGGATCTACCCATGACTGACAGGACAGGGAGCAAACGCCCTTGGAATTCCAGTGGAGAGCCTGTCTAAGCCCCCTTCACTGATGAGCACGCTTCAGCAGTGATGTCTCAATTTTTTCTTGGAGCCACAGGGCTAAGGCAATGCCACTGGAGAGTCTCAACTTGACTAGGACCTCCTTTTACTGCCTTCCATCTGTGTGTGGAGAGGGCATCTTTTAAAATGGCCTGCCTGCACGTCTAACAAAGTGACCTATGCCAATTTTCCAGCTTGGTCTTGGCATGACTGAAGGAGACTATAAACCTGGGAGTGACCCAGCTGCATCTCAACAAATGTCATTTACTCCCTGGTGACTTTTGACAGCGATGACACCAAGGTCCTTCCAATTCTAAGACTGGATAGTCCCACAAACACACATTAAAGAGGCTTAGTGAAAAATCCTTCTGGAAAGAGCTATTCGCCGGGAAACACACCTCAGACACGGAACACATTTCCCTTGCCAGTCCTCTAACCACAGCAGAGCCGGAATGACCTTTGGAGAGGATTCTGAGAGCAGCCCACATGGATTCACTCTCCCCGACTGAATGGAAAGGCCTGCCTGTGACAACCTGCCTGGTGCTGGGAATTCTGCAACATGCCAGTCTGTGGCTGACAACTTGGAAGAACATTATGTTTAACCAAGTTAGAGTTTTCCTTGAAAATATACTCATGCCTTCATTTCTAATGGTCTTTGCAGATTCTAGGGCATAAATGAAACAAGTGTGCTGTTTGCCTAACCTTCCTCCCTTCCTCCCCTCGGTGCCTCACAATGTGGTATTCATTGGAAATGAAACAGTGTAAGCCCAGAACTTGTCTCCATCATGGGCTCAAGGATCTGTAACTAAAGTGAGGTGTGAAAGGCCCTCTACTCCATGATGATGTAAACACAGAGAACACAGGGAAGAGGACAAGCCATGCTGAGCCAGGATCAGGGCTCAGAAGTGGGGAGGTAGAGACAGTCATGAGGCCGCATGGATTGTTGCAGAAGCTGTAACTCCTTCCATATGTCAGTGTGGCTAGAAGGAAGAGAGCCTTCAAGATCATGAGCTGCAGATTTAGAAAACAGAGGTGCCTAGAAAGGCAAGACAAAGATATATTCCAGAAGGGTGAGCTCCATGACAAGTTGGAAGACCTTTAGAGTTGAGTTTGTAAGAAGAATCTGTGAAAGCAGCTTTGTGGACCAAGAAGAAACAGGACAGAGAAATCACCTGGTGGGGTAGGGGGGCTGTTTGCTCTGGAGAAGGGGAAATGGGAGTGTGGAACTCCAGGGCCACACAGAGCAACGCACACAGCCTGCAGAGACAACTGACGGGAAGTTGGTGAAGCAGAGTGACAATGATAGGCTGTGGGATTGAACCTGACCCCAAAGCAAGAGTGGGTGACATTTTGATAAACATTACTGAGGTTCCTATGTGGATGAGAGCAGGCAAGCTCCCTTCTTTAGGGACAAAGAACTAAAAACAGGCAGAATCTGTAACAGAAGTTCATAAAACACACAGAACAGAGTCACTCCAGAGGATTTTTCCAGAGAATAGCAACAGCTGCTCTGAGTAAACCCCGGTGCTGCACAGGGGCTGTCTACCTACATACCTATCCAGCCCTGCTACCTGGGAGCCAAGGGATAGGTGAGTGGGAGTTTGTACCCTATGGTGGGTTCTGACCCTCCCCAGTCATGCACTAATAGCAGGGAATTGCTTTATCACATTCCTATCGCTCAGTCTCATCAACTGTCAAATGAGAATAAGATTAAAATCCCTTCCCAGGGGTGGCTGAGATAACTGAGTCACTTTGTGCTAAACAGCAGAGCCCAGCACCAAATGTTTAGCAAGTGCCAAATGTTTAGCAAGAAATGCCAATCAGCACTTGAACAGGAAGTGAAGAGGGACCCAGACAGGAAGTAGCTATAGCTCAACAGGGTCACAGGAGATACATTACATAGGCCAAGCATTCAAATTAGATCAAAATCATTGCCATTTCCAAGATGGTGTTAATAACTGCCCACCCCCATGTACCATCCTGTCTAACTTCTGAGATGAAAATATCTCAAGGGCCTCAACTTCACAGGCAATGGGGCTTGGGTTAGAGCCCACACACCTGATATCCAAAGAGCAACAGGAAAATCTCGGCAGTTGTAGGTGTCTCCCCCAGGAGGTGGCCTTTCTTTGACTTCTCACTCCCCTTTGGCCATCCACGTGCTCCCTGCCACTCTGCCATTTCATGACAGTGCCATCCTGTCCCTCCTGACCTTGCCAGCTGTGGCCCTTGGTCTCTGGCATAAAGAAATACAATGGTAGCAACGCAAGAATGTCGCCCTTCTGAGACTCTCCTTAATGGGGACAGCTTGGGAGGCGCTATACAATGTACTGAGTAAACCTATTCTATTTCAACCTACCTTGTTTGGCTCCATTGATGGCGCCAGGATTTACGACCAGCCTTATGGCCTCATCAATTAGCTAGCTGGGCTATTGCCACAGCTTACAGAACTGTCATATCTGTGGATTTATGGCATTCTGGGTAAAGCAGCATCATTGCCCTCACTTTCCTGTGTGAGCATTCATTTCACACTGAGAGATAATTCATCATGGTTATTATGGGAACACCAACATAAACAAAAGAGGAAAGAAACATCTAGGCTATGGTCTAATTGCCTGAATCAATCTCTAGAGGAAAGGAGATGCTTGGTAAAGTCAGCTGGCTTCAGATGAGCTCATGTGCTCAGTGTAGTTACCCAACTCTAAAGCTATCCATGTTCAAACAGCAAAGTATAAGGAGAAGGGTCCACTGTAGGTCTGCAGCCAAGCATTCACAGTGCTTTCTGTTGGGACAGCTAGGCTGTGCTCACTCTGTAAATGCAGATTTTAAGTGCTATATTTTAAAAAGTCACTGAGTCAGTACAGTATCCCTGCAGCATGATCAAGTGTCCTCAGCCAATGCCCTCGGCATCAAAGGACCTCAGAAACACAAACACACCAGCATATTTATACCTTCCTGACCAGCAGAAAGCCAAGGATTGACCTGGGTCTCACATGTAATTTTCTGTTGTGTTTGGGCTTGTCTTATTTCATGAGACCAGCTGTGAGGTGCCCTGGGATGGGTGGAGTTGGTTTAGAGAGCACAGAGGCTGGGCCATGAGAAAGCTATATGGATTATTCTTCTGTTCTTTACTACTCTGACATAACTCTCCTTCTCATGTAAGGTAATCAAAGCTGCAAAGTCCCCAGTGCACCCTGCACCCTGCAGACAGCTCACCTGCTTAGAAGAACATACCTGTGTGGAAAGACAAGTGAGAGAAACATTGATCTTACTGATCCTAAAACACGGTTTGCATCATCTTGTAGACAGAGATAGAATTTTCAAATAGATTAGAAAGTAGAGACCCTGAACAAACAAAATTTTCCTATCCCCATGATAGGTTGCCAGGAGCAACTGTTTGTTTTGGTGACATTTGTACAATCAAAAAAAGCATGGATCTGGGAGACAAGGGTGCAGGCTCAAATGTGGACTCCTTCCAGCAAGTACTCTTTTCCTGGGAGAGGCTTTGTATCCACTAGAGTTTCCCAATATGGGCGTGTCAGGGAGGGTGCAGCAGGCTGGGAACCTCTGACCCAGAACCAGACAGGCTTGGAGGGCGGGAACTACTAGAAGTCACTAACGTGCACTCACTAACATCACAGGATCCCAGAGAAGCAAGCTAGCATATTCACCCCTCCATGCTTCCTAGGAGAAAGCCAAGGATGATGCCATGGGTCTCACTCATCACTGAGACAATGAAAGCTGTGAGGGGACTATTCTAGAGAGGTCATCAGTGTACAAAAGAAGATGTCCATCTAGTGGTGCTGTAGGATACAGGAGATGGGCTGCAGAGAGAAGGTCACGGAGGCATTTGGAAATCATCAGTACAGGGGTAAGATTGGAAGCCAAGGGCGGCATATGTCACCAGGAAGTACTAGGCCGGTCCCTTCTGAGATAAGTGGATTGTGCATTTGTTGTGAATTATTGTTCTCTTCCTCAGCACAAAAATGAAGCTCCTCTGTGGTCTCCTGACTTCATCTCTCAGTAGGAGGGTTTACTTCTCTCCATTATTTATGGGCTTAGCCATGGCCCGTGTCAGCCCAGTGAATGGGCAAATGTGGAAGTGGGTCAGTTCTAGATGTCAACGTGCCAAAGAATCACATGTGCTCACTTACCCTGTGAACATCTGACTGCTCCCCACCACAGCTGCTGCCCCTTCATCCTGATGTGAAAGACATCGGAGCCCCTTCATGATCAGCTGAGCATGAGCAAGCTCAGTCAACCCCAACATGGTGTTGCTATACAATATTGAGAATTTTTCAGGGATGCTTGTCACTGTAGCAAAAGGTGACTGGTACACCAAAGAACTTACCCAACTAAAGGAGGCTCCAACAGACTGGGCTAGACTCTCTCAAAGATGCCAGACCATCAAGCCAAGAGAGTCCAAAGGGCTGGGCTGCTCAAGGTAAGCCTGAGACAGTCCTGGAATGGCCAAGTGTTTGCTGGAGAAGAGTAGCCCAGCCCATCTCAGATACTCTCCATCATGGACTTCCCAGTGTAGTGGCTCCACTTACAAATGTCTAGTGGACCAATGATCCAGCAGGTTGCTGTATGTCTGAGGACAACTGAGTCTTTTGCTGGTTGGCCTCCAAGTTGCTCCCTGAGCACAGCATAGGTAGAGAGTTCTGTGATGTGCTCAGAAAAGCCCCAGAAGGACTCCAGGAAGGGCAGGGGGCTCAGGTACATTCCCAGGGGCTCCATGCATGGGGGGGGGGGGGGTTACCTAGTCAGAGGCTGTACATACTTGGTACCTCCTATTACCCCTGATCTGGGCTCTTCCATTTCCACGGGGCAGTGTGACACACCAAAGTGTGTTCCTCCTCACACAGGGACCAGTCTGTCTAGGGGAAGGAGCACTCTCCAGTCTAGGGGAGGGAGCACTCACTCACACCCTCTGACTGAGGCTGGTGCTGCCACCTGAGCAAAAGGCTCCCTAGGTCTCAGTCTCAGAAGAGCTTGCATCTGGTGATTCTGACAACTCTAAAAAGGCCCACTGGGAGACAGCTGCTCACTTCAGCTGCATTTCATTCAAGAATTTGCACAAATGTCCTTTAAGAAATCTGAAACACTGTGATACATGTGGTGTGGAGACCATGCTTGTATGTGCACTCATCCTCTGTTTTCTCTCTTCCCCTCCCCCCCCTCTCTCTCTCACACACACACACACTCCTCCCCTTAGAAACAAAGCAAGTGTGTTGTTCTGCATGAAGGGCAAACACCTGACAGATGAGCTCTTCAGCTGCTGGGAGAGGTGGGCAGAGAAAGGAAACTGTGTGTGCCTGGGACACACAGGAAGTTCCCTTCCACAAGAAATTGCTGTCCTATGTGACACCCAGCCTGTAGATGTCAGATGACACCTGAGCAAATGCCGGAATGAAACACTTGAGGTGAGCACTTCCTCCTGGGGAAAGCTTTTCAATCTTCCACACTGTTGCCATCAGTTATGAAAAGCCAACATTCTCTAGCAGTTTCTCCTTTGGAATCGGGGAGCCAATGTTTGGCCAGACACAAGATATCTCTTCCACCATTCTTCCCACTGAATGAGGCCTGAGAGAACTCCCTGGGAAGCTGAATGCAGGGCCTGGCAGCCTGCCCCTTGGGCCATCCCTACTGCCACCCAAGAGGGTGGCCTCAGTGGACTTCTGGCTCTCTCCAGAATACACGGAGACCTCAGCTGCAGCCTCCTGCACACCATGTTTGGAACCTCCTTCCCATGTCTTGGCATCCTTCACACACAATGCATGCTGAGGCAGCTCCATTGTGACATCAGCACTGATCCCCAGGCTGTCTTGCCCCTTCACAGAGCATCTGTGACCAAACTATCAAAGGCTCACCAGATATAAGGGGCTATTCAAACAAGAACTGAACTGCTCCTTTCATTTAAAAAGTCTTACTGTAGGAAAACAATAACCATGTGTCATGAGGGACGGTTGTTGGGATGTAGGATGTCCTGTGATATTCCTCCCTTTGTTCTGTGACAGGATGGAGGCTGAGCCCAAACAACTGTGGATGCTCATAGCTGTGGGGATTTCTCTGAGGACAAACAAGAGCCTTTGCCATTCAGAATCAACTTGCATTGCTTCAGTGTGAAACCAAATTTTTCCTAGTTCTGACAATTAGTTACCCAGACTTGCTCATTTGCCTGACATTCTCTGTGTCTATAAATACCATGACACCCTGAGCAAGAGAGGGAACAGGTTCCTTTGTGGGATCTCTTTATATAACTTTATCATGCAGCATCTTGAAATAGGCAATATGTCTGATATCTAATTCTGCAAACAGTGATTAACTCATAGGGAAACTACAGGCATCTCTCTCTCCCTTCTGTTTCTTTGTATTTATAGGTTTTCCCACCCAGAATTCATTTATATCATAGAAAAAATAGAATCATAAAAGATTCACACAAGTTCATCCATTTAAATAAAAAGGAGAGAGAGAAGCCTTCAGGTGCTATCTTAGTTTGAGTTACTATTGCTGTGATGAAACACCATGACCAAAGCAACTTGGGGAGGAAAGGCTTTATTCAGCTTATGGTTTCCACATCACAGTTTATCATTCAACAAAGTCAAGACAGGAACTCAAACAGGGCAGGAACCCACAGGCAGGAGCTGATGCAGAGGCCATGGAGGGTGCTGCTTACAGGTTTGTTCCTAATGGCTTGCTCAGCTGCTTTCTTCTAGAACTTTCTTATGGGCTAGGCCCTCCCCCATACCTCACTTATTAACAAAATGCCCTACAGGATTGCCTACAGCCTGATCTCATGGAGGTGTTTTCTTAATTGAATTGAGGTTCCTTCCTCTCAGGTGACTCTAGCAGGTGTCCAGTTGACACAAAACTGTCCAACACAGGTGCTTTACCCACCTAACGTACCCCATGAGCGGTCAATGATTGATGGACCCCATACCGCCCAAAATAACAGACATAAAGTATAAACACGTTGATTTCAGGGTAGGAAGGAGTCTGTCCAGCATGCCTTTGCTCAGGAGTCACCTGCCCACTCCCGTACGGCTATGCGCTAAGGACAGGGATTGACAGGAGTGGCCTTCATTCTTCTAGGTTCCCAACAATGAGAAACCACGGACCACAGCGGCAGGCTGAAGCCTCCCAGCGCTGTGACCCACACAGCGTCCTTCTGGGGACATGCTTCCACAAGGGAGCACTGCAGTGCGCAGCCTCCTCTCCCCTGCCACCGTGTCTCCTCTCAAGGAGCTCCCAGCACCCTCCCTCCACGTCTCCAAGCTTCCCACCCCTTCCAGGACCAGTGGGGCTAAGGCAGACATGTCCACACACCTTCTTCTCCAGAAACCTCCCTATGTCCTCTCTGTATCTCATGACTTCTGTATCTCATGACCTTCTCACAACCTTGCCTCTCAAGAGATAAAGAAAGCAGCGAACCACGGCTTTCGTTATAAATGAAAAGGGTCAGCTAAAGGGACCCTAGCCCTTCTAAATGAGTCATCCTTCTACCCTTATTCCCGAAGACCTCACTGTCTCCGTCACAGCTGATGTGAGGAGATGCCTCCTGCCTGAGGTCGATTACACAGACAACTAATGGTAACTTCTCTCCCACCAACTACATATGTGTAGCACCTCAGTCCTTGCACAAGAGTGTGCAAGACTCTTCTCAGCTTCTTACCGAGGAGCTCTGAGGGGAAGCGGTGTGAGGCCAGGAGACCTCGGCTCCCCCATCCCTGCTTCTGTCCCCAAGCAGATCACTATCCTTGCTCCCTCAGCCAGACGTGCCTGGTCCCTAAGAAAAGCACAGACCCCTCAGGGGTCTCATCACATCCATGGTGACAGGGCTTTGGTTTAGTCTACATCAGACCTTCAAATCCCTTGTCCAGTTTAGACCCTTTCACTTGGGAAAATTTTACAAGGCCTGAGGTGTAGAGGCCTATAAAATACACATAGCAAGCAACCGTTTACTCTTAATAAAATTACAAAGAAGTGTATTTTAAGGGTCTGGAGAGATGGCTCAGTGGTTAAGAGCACTGGATGCTTTTATAGAGGACCCAGGTTCAATTCTCAGCACCACCAAGGCAGCTCACAACTGTCTGTAACTCCAGTTCCAGGGGATCTGACACTCACTCTTTGGTCTCCACAGGGAACAGGCACACACATCGTGCACAGACATATAGACAGGCAAAACACTCATGTATAAAATTTTAAAAAAATAAGAAAATTTTAAGAAATGTATTTTAAGTAATTTTTAGGGGCTGGGGACATGCCTCAGTTCATTAGTAGAGCATATGCCTAGGATGCATGAAGCCTTGGGTTAAATCTCCAACACGAAAGAACTTGGGTGTAGAGGTAGGGAGGAAGCAAGAGAGTCAGAAATTCAAGTCATCCTTGGCCATGTAACAAATCTGAGGCAAGATTGGGATGCATGAGTTCTGTTTTAATAAAATGTATTTATACACATAATATTGTCATTTGTTAAAGATGAAAATAAATTTATGTATTAATAAGATGGATGTGCTTGTGTGTTTTTAAAAGTGTTAGATCCTGGGGAACCTGCAGGGGGCCTAACCAGGCCCTCTGAATGTGGGTGATGGTTGCATGGCTTGGTCTGTTTGTGGGGCCTCTGGTAGTGGGACTTGGATTTACCCCTGGTGCATGAACTGGCTTTTTGGAATCTATTTCCTATGGTGGAATACTTTGCTCAGCCTTGATGCAGGGGGGAGGAGCTTGGGCCTGCCTCAACTTGATGTGCCAGACCTTGTTGACTCCCCTTACCCTTTCTGAGGAGTGGATGGTGGAGGGTTGGGGGGAGGTAGGGGGTGGGGGAGCAGGAGGAGGGGAGGGAAGGGGAACTGTGGTTGGTATGTAAGATGAAAAAAATTAGTAAAATTATATATGTGTGTGTGTGTGTGTGTGTGTGTATGTGTGTTAGATTCTGGCTGAATCTTTGAGACTGCAAGTCAGAGCGTTGTCCCTGTTTTCCGAGTTGGTCACTATTTTGACTGTATAACTCTTAAAGTTGAAAATGCCACTCTGCATAAATATTTGGGGAAAATTGGCAGAAGCATGTTCAGGGCCATTTCAGAAACTGTTGGAAGTCCTGCCCTAATCCCAAGCCAAACTCCATCTAACAATTGTCTTTATGAAACTCAAGTCAGCAACTCCAAGAGCAATTCTTAAAATCAAACATTCAAACACAACAGAATGCACAGACATACTAACGTGATGCTTGCACACGGGAATGATGGTAGAAACATAGCAAAAACAATCTTCATTTTCCATAATTAAGCATTGTGTTTCTATCCGCACAGAAAACTGTGTGTGTCCAGGGAAAATGCTGCGGGTGATGACAACAGTCTCCCATCAGAGCCGAGGTGTTTCAGCCGCCGTTGGTGGCGTTGGTGGCGTTGGTGGCGTTGGTGGTGTTTGGTCGTTCATGCTGGGTTTGTTCAGAGCCTAAAGCTACAGTGAAGGCTAATGGCACAGCAGAAACGATGGTGCCACCAACACCCCAGAGCCACGACAATTTGCTTCTGAATTAAATGTTGGTTGCCGGATGTTCCAAAACCTTTTACTATGGCCAAACTTTTCACTCCCCTGTACCCAGTTATCCCCACATTCACTTCCCAACTCCATATAGAGGCACCTCAGTCTATGGTTCTCTACACAGCAGATGCAACCACTGTTGCTTAAAAACAACCTAGCTCAGAAAAGGCAAATGACATAAACAGACAGGACTCCAAAGAAATTAGACAATGGCCACGAAGCTCAGGAAGAGGCAGTGGTCACTTCTGGCTCACCAGACTGGCCATTATAAAAATAAAATTAAACGAAACTAACGTGGCAAGAGCTGGTAAGGACACGGGGATGCTGCGAGCCCCCTGAGAGTGGCCGGTGGAGACGGGAACTCCACAAAACACCAAATGCAGAGTTACCACATGGTCCACCAGCTCCACTTGAGGGCGTCTGGACAAACGGACTGAAAGTGAGCACTCCACAGACCCTGGTACAGTGCTCACAGCAGCCTAGTTCACAAGAGTCAAAGGGTGGGAACAATTCAAACGCCGGTAAATGGTTGGAATACACAAGCAAATCCTGCCTTAGCCACATCATTAAACTTGAAAAGTGTGTGTCTCAGAATGGACGCACCTTGAAAACAGGCTGAGTGGTCCCTTAAAGACCTTCAACGCGATTCTCCTTACGGACCTACAGCAACCAAACTCACAGAGATGGAAAGTAGAATTGAAGTTGAGGGACTGGGATGCTGAGAGAAACAAATGAGGGTATTTTAATGGATACACAGTTTCTGGGATGCCAATGAAATGGATTAATGGTGACAGTTTACACAATATTATGAATCTTATTGAAGCCCTTGAATTATTTTCTTAAAAATGGGTGAAATGGTAACGATTGTGTTATGTATATCTTACCATAATACATATCTAGAGAATAACAGTTCCTTCAGCCATATCACAGACAGATAGAACCTGCGATGGTCATCAGGACCCAGGCTCTCTCTGCCTTGAGGTTCTACAGTCTCTGCATGCACCTTTCTCACTTGTGACCCAAGATGGCTGCCCCAACTCCAGCCACCCCTCAGCAATCCAGCAGGACAGCAGGGAAGAAGAAGGGCAGGGCAATGCCCATCTCTTTAAAGACTCCCTGGGAGTTCATCTTCCCTTTTCTGGGTCTTCCTGGAGGACCCTTGGGTGTTCTGAACATGTCTCACTTGGCTACAACACAGTCACATGACCATGCTTCCCTACAAAGACACTGGCCCTGTAGGCTCTGTCCTGGATTTCTGTCTTCACAGATGACAGTCTTCTCTGCTGAGAAGAAAGAAAAGCCATTTCTGAGTAATCTGGAAATGACTTGGAGGCAGAGGTGTCTACACTGAATTCACATCTTTTTTTGTTTGTTTGTTTTTGGTTTTTTTTTTTGTTTTTTTGTTTTTTGTGGTTTTTTTTTTTTTTTTTTTTTTTTTTTTTTTGTCTTTTCGAGACAGGGTTTCTCTGTATCTCTGTATAGCTGCTTTGCGCCTTTCCTGGAACTCACTCTGTAGACCAGGCTGGCCTCAATCTGCCTGCCTCTGCTTCCCGAGTGCTGGGATTAAAGGCGTGCACCACCACCACCCGGCCTGAATTCACACCTTTAAGTCTTTCTGGGGTCTCAGGCTCTCAGAAAAGACTGTGAGTGGGCATTTTCTACCAGGATAAACTCATGCTTAAGGATGGGGGCATCTGTACGCACATGGGGATTTGTAACACAGAGCCAATTATTCTTACATCTCACCCTCCAATACAGCTCAGTGGACAGATAGTGTGAAAATAAAAAGAAGCAGGCAGAGACATGAGAAAGGACCACATTCTTATCTCCTAGTCCCAAGCCATTGTAGAGCCTGAAACATCTAAAGATATAAAACCCACATGGCAGAGAACAGACACTTCTGAGGACCCACAGCAAACACACACTCCACCCAGGTGAGTGTACACTCAGCTGCTTCCTGGGCCTCTAGAGGGATCCCACTCCCATGGAGAAAAGGCACAGCAACTCTGGAAGACAGGCCTCTTACAGGTCAAGGGCATGGCTTCCCACGTGCCCAGAGTGAAGACAGAAAATGGGTTTTTCATGAGTCACAGCAAATTCAGTTTTAGAAACAATGAAATCAGGAAGGATCAGTAACTCAAAACACCCATGTGTGTTGTTTCTTGAAAGCATGCAGGAGAATTTTGACTTTTGGCGTAAGAGAGTGTTCTGTTACTGCTACGCCTCTTGTTTCGAGCAGAGAAGAAATAGACAGCTTTTACAGTCCACCAGGCTTTTAAGGTCCCCAGGCTACTTTCTACTCCTTTGGAACAATCCACTTCACTGTGAGCTGCATCCAGCCTGTTTAGACCTGGGCACGTTCCTGATTCTCATGTCCTGTTGACTCAAAAAACTCTCACTCTCTCTCCAAATGTCACAGTCCCACCCAACCCAGCTCCCCTGGTTCCTCCCACCTCATGCCAGGTCCACAGCCCCAAAGCACTTCAGGCCTGAAGTCTGCAAACAAACCCCATAGATAGTTTTAGAAAGGGCACGTGACTGCAGAAACCCAGCTCAACTGGCCACTTGAAACATTCATGAATCTGTAAGCATCACTTAAAACTCTTAAAACAAGAGTTTTAACAAGAGTTGACGGTGAGCTAGAGAAATTGGGACCCTGTACACCACAGTAAAGGCCGCCATTATGGAAAATAGTAGAGAGGTTCCTCAGAAATTTAAATATAGAACCATACACAGTCCAGTAGCTCCTACTGCTAAGTCTAGGCCTCCGAAAGAGCCAGAGAAGGCAGCTATTGCTTACGTTCTTGCATGCACAGATGCTTTCAGCAGCACCTTGTAACAGCCACATTGCAGAAGCAACCGACCACTGACAGAGCTATGTGTGAAAAGCTGAATGGAATATCACTCAGCCTTAGAGAGGAGGGAAGTTCTGTAGGACATTGCAACACGGATGAGCCCTGGGGACATCATGCTAAGAGAAGAGTGAGACAGACAAATACACAGTCGCACTCTGAGACGTGCTCATGGGTGATGATGTCATAGAGACAGAAGGTAGGACCATGGTCAGCATCCGCACAAAATGCCCATGTTCCGTAAGTATTGAGTTCCGAATCTGTAACCTGGAAAAGTTCTAGATAGGTTGGGGTGCCAGTTCAGTCCTCAAAGTACCTGCCATGCAAGTGTGAGGACTGGCGCTCAGAACCCCAGAATCCATGTGAATACCAGGTGGGTTTAGAGGCCTGCCTAGAATTCTAAGCTTGGAAAGCAGAGACATGGGAAGCTCTGGGTTCAAGTGAGAGCCCCTACCTCCAAGAATAAGGTGGAGACCCAACTGAGGGGGGTTCTCAACATCAGCCTTGGGCTCCTACACATGTGCACATGCACATGCACATACACACACGTGCCCACATACATGCATGCATACATACATGGATATCACATACAGATTCACTTGAAAAGAAAAAAAAAAGATTTTTTTTTAAAGATCCTGGAATGAGTTTCCTGCAGTGTAGATACATTTCCACTGAACTGCACACTTAACACAGAGCTGTGGAGATGGCTGAGAGGTTAAAAGCGCTGGTTGCTCTTCCAGAGGATCCTGGTTTGATCTCCAGCAGCCACATGGCAGCTCACAACCATCATAATTCCAGTCCCAGGGGATCCAGTGCCTTTTTGTTGCCTCCACAGGCACAGTACATATATGATGCCCCCACACACATGCAGGCAAAATGCCCACACACATAAAATAAATTTTAAATTGTTTATATGAAAAGTTTAGTATTACGAGGTTTTGAACACAATAGGAAAAAAAATCATAAAGGCCTCTCCAAGAAGAGTTAATCCAGTTCACACATGCAGAGACACACACACTGGCCACACAAAGTGTGGGCTCCAGAAAGGCCGGGACGAGTAGTTCACACGTGCCTCACGCTTCATGACACACATGAATGCTTTCCAACTTGATTTGCTGTGTTTTATCTATTTGGAGTCTGGTTGACCTGTTTCTTTGGGCCTTTCCCAGTTACTGTTTCATGTATTGCTCTCTCAGGCCAAATTATTTTGAAGTTCTAAGACGCTCATTTTAAAAGTATTCCCTATCAGAGTGACAATTCGAAAGTCTGAAAGCGCCATCTGATGCTGGGCACAGTGGTGCATATCTACAATCTCAGCACTTAGAAGGCTGAGGCAGGAGGATCACCACTTGGTTAGAGGCCAGCCTGGGCTATGGAATGAGTGTCAGGCTGGGTTGCAGTTAAGACTGTTGTTGAGGGGTGGGGGGAGGGTAGAAGAAGACCGAGGAGGAGGAGGAGGAAAAGGGAAGAGGGGGAAGGAGAGGAGAGAGGAGGGAGAAGAGGAGAGGGGAGGAGAGAGGAGGGAGAGGGGGAGGAGAGGGGAGGAGGGAGAGGAGAGGGGGGAGGGAAAGGGAAAGGGAGGGAGAGGGGGAGGAGAGGGGGAGGGAGAGGGGGAGGGAGGGGGGAGGAGGAATCTTTTGCAGCTCCCTCAGTTTCTCTTAAGATATAATTTTAAATTATCTGCTGTGGGATAATGCTCTTTTACACTGGTTTACTAAAATGCTGATTGGCCAGTAGCCAGGCAGGAAGTATAGGTGGGGCAAGCAGATGAGGAGAATGTTGGGAAGAAGAAGGGCAGAGTCAGGAGTCGCCAGCCGACACAGAGGAGAGAGACTGAGAAAAGGTACCAAGCCACGTGCTAAACATAGATATTTAAATTATGGGTTAATTTAAGTGTAAGAGGTAGTCAGTAATAAGCCTGAGCTAATGGCCAAGCAGTTATAAATATTATTAAGCCTCTGAGTAATTTTATAAGCAGCTGTGGGACTGAGGGTCTAGGTGGGACCGGAGAAACCTTCCAACTACAATTCTTGATTATTCTGTAAATTAGAGGCCCTTCTTTTTATTGGACAAGAATTTAACTGTAGTTGGTGTGACAATTTGAAATGTGACCACTTTCAGAGGTAGCAGGATGGACCCAGCATCCTGAGCCTGCCTGAAAAAAATCAAAGATCCAGGTGACCGAGTACAGAGGTCACAGGTGTGTGCAGAGCCCTGCTGAGCTGGATTTCCAAGCATTGATAAAACAATGTGAAGAGACACATTGAACTAACAATTGATAACCCTATAAAGGGCAAAACGAACTCATCAAAAGCAGATTTGCAATGCACTCTTTTGATCGCTGATGGTGGTCATGATTGCATTTATTCGTTCATTTCAGTTTTGAAGTTGCAAGATAAATATTCACCACAGGACTTCTAGGAACCAGGCAGTAGGCGTGGTTGGCCTCAACTGAGAGCAAACACTAGCCTTATTATTCTAGAAGGTTCAGTCAGACAATAAAGGAAGCTGGTGCTAACAGAGCATGGCCATGTCATGAGCCAGTGATTTCCCAGTTTGGGTGGGGGGGATGCATAGGAAGAGGAAACAGAAAGATAAAAATTAGAGAATATGGGGTACATGGCAGCTCATGCCTGTAATCCCAGCACTTGAGACTGATTCAGGAGGATTGTACTGAGTTTGAGTTGGGTCTGGGCTATAGACTAAGTTTCCTGGAAACTCAGTTTCAAAAAAAAAAAAAATAAAAATTAAATTAAATTAAAGAACCAACCAAAACCAAAAAAATAATTTGGTGGAGAAGTAAGAAGTGTCCATGCTAGATCATAAATTACTAAATATCTGGCCTGGTATCAATCTACCTCCCCTCTAACCCAAACCCCCTGAGCCTGGCTAAAGCATGCTGAGTGGGAAAGCCTGCACGCCCAGACTGAGAACCTTTGCTGTTTGCTTCTGTTACCTGAAGAAGCCCTAACATTGCTTTAAGACCAGGCCACTCTAAATCTGTTACAATTAATATGAAAATCAGCAGCATCAGGGACTTGGAGACAGCTCAGTTAGCATTCTCCATGCATGAAGATCTGACTTTGATTCCCCAGCACCCATGTAAAAACTGAGGTATGGTGAACACCTATAATCCCAACTGGGAAGATGGGGACAGGAGGACTCTGGAGCTCACTGGCCAGGATCAGTGAGAGATCTATCTTAGCTGGGGTTTCTATTGTGATAAAACACCATGGGGGTGGGATTTATTTCATCTTATACTTCCAGGTTACCTTCCATCGATGAAGGAAGTCAGGACAGGAACTCAATGCAGGAGCAAATGCAGAGGCCATGGAGGGGTGCTACTCACTGGCTTGCTCAGCCTGTTTTCTTACAACACCCAGGACCACCTGCCCAGGATGGCACAGTGAGTGTGACCCTCCCCCATCAATCATCAATCAAGTAAATGCACCCCAGGCTTTCCCACAGGCCTCTCTGGGGGAGCATTTTCTCTACTGAGGTTCTCCCTTCCCAGATGAGGTCTAGCTTACTGACTTAGCTTAGGGTTACTATTGCTGGGACGGAACACCACAACTAAAGGCAACTTGAGAGGAAAGGGTTTATTTCACTCACTCACACTTCCATTATAACAGCTTATCATCAAAAGCCGTGAGGGCAGGAACTCAAACAGGGCAAAAACCTGGAGGCAGGAGCTGATGCAGAGGCCATGGAGGAGAACTGCTGACTGGCTTGCTCCCTCTGGCTTGCTCAGCTTGCTTTCTTACAGAACCCAGGACCACTAGCCCAGGAATGGCACCACCCACAATGGGCATTGCCCTCTCCATCAATCACTAAGAAAATGCCCTACCAGCTTGCCTACAGCCTGATCTTATGGAAATTTTTCTTGATTGAGGCTCCCTCCTCTCAGATGGCTTTAACCTGTGTCAAGTTGACATAAAAATAGCCAGCATAGATCCTGACTCAAAAAATAAGGTGAAAAGAGAGAGACACCCATTGTCTACCTCTGGCCCCTACATTCATATGCACATATGTACATTTGCATCCATGAGCTTGTGAATACACACATGCATACACACACACACACACACACACACACACACACACACACACACACGTGGAATCACACACTCATATACACAATCACCAGCTCCAGCTCCCTTGAGGAGTCTTCATGCCCACCGCTCACTATCAGAACCTCTAAATTTGCTGTATTACCCCAGTGGTTGTCCTGCCTAAGACCCCATCATTTCCATTCCCATATTTCATAGTAAACTGCAGAAACAGCAAAGGTCCCTTCAGTGGACGAGATGTACAGTATCACATCCAATCCGTGGAGTACTACCAAGCAATAAACAGGAGCGATGGACCAGAGATGGCCACAGAAGGCCTCTACGTACATCCTGCTGTGAGAAAAGTCAATCAGCAAACACTGGGTGCTGAAGGTTTCCAAACACAGGATGTTCTGGAAAAGAAACAACTATGGGGACAGAGAAAATGCCAGTGGCCACCATGGGATGGACAGAGGAAAGGGAGGAATGCCAGGTGGAGTGTGGGGTCTCCTGAGCAGTGAAACTTCTCTGTGTTCTGTGTGACACTGTGATGGGGGTGCATGTTGGTGTACATCTGTCAGAACCTTAAAAAAAAAAAAAAAAACCTATACCAAGAGTGACTCCTAACATCACATCAGCCATAGACTTTATTTCATAGTAACACACACAGCCTGGTGTGGGGCACACACTTGTGATGCCCACATTTGGAAAGTGGAAGCAGGAGAATCAAGCTTAAAGACAACCAGGACATATAGCAAGTTAGAGGCCAGCCTGGGCTATGTGGAACTCCTGTCTCAGAAAGCAAAATAGCAATAACAGTAATAATCATATTGGTGACGATATATACTGATTCACCAATTGAAAGAGAAATACCACACCAAAAAAACAAGAATCCTCAGTGCATGCAAAAATTATCAAATGGAGATATCTGATGAATAAAAAAACTCCACCAGTATCACACATTTATAATAATTATGATGATTAATAATAATTATAATTCTCATTTATAAGAGCCTTGGACTATTACCAAAGACTTCACTGTAATATTTAGTTATGAGCCTCACCCCTTAACAACTATCTCTCCAGCACAAAAATTTATTTTGTAGTGTGTGTGTGTATGTGTGTGTGCATGCATGCATGTGTTCTGCCTGCATGTACGTATGCATGTATGTACATCACATGCATGCCTGGAGCCTGTGGAGGTCAGAAGAGGGCATTAAATCACTTGGAACTGGAGTTACAGATGGTTGTGAGCCACTGTGTGGGTTCTGGGAACCAAACCCAGGTAGGTCCTCTGCCAAGAGCAGTAGTGTCCTCTCTTGACTACTGAGCCATCTCTCCACCCCTCACTATGGCGTTTTTTAAAGCACCATTATTGAATGTAAAATGCCACGTGGACGACAGGCCACTTTGAGACCACTTTTTCTGTGCTCAGGCAGGGCTGACTGCGTCTGCGAGCTGGAGCCCTGGTGGCAGCTGAGCCCTGGTGGCAGCTGTGCCCTCTGGCTGGAACCACAAGGGTCCAAGTGTGGTTGACCCAGCTCGACTAAAGTGAGAGAGATGAGGGGGGCCGGCGCTGGATGGGCCTGGCTCCAGCAATCGCCAGATCTGCCATCTGGACCAGCTGACCACTAATTCACCAGATTAGAAATGAGCCCAACAGACCAGCCAGTAGTTGTCACCCTGGTCTCCAAGGGAACAGGATATCCAGATGTCCAGATGTGGAACGGGGCAAGGGAGCTGCTTCCCCCACAGTGGGGGGAGGGAAGCATCTCTGGCTTCTTGGCTTCGTTCTGTTTGAACAAAGAGTTCCTCTGCTCTAAAAAGAAGAGTGAACATCTGTTTTCTTCCCCTGGAGGAATCTGCCCAGGCCAAGGATAAGACACCTGGAGTGGGGAGCAGATGAAAGCTGGGGACAAACTCCATGTGGCCTTCCCCTCATCTCTGAGGGATTATCGGGGGAAGAATTTACTCTGGCTTCTGCACACCCAGCCAGCATCCAGCCTCCACCTTGGCAGGTCGCTGCCATTCTGCAGGATGGCCCATGCCAAGGTCCTGCAGCCCGGCGAAAAGGCAGCCCTGTCAGCCTGGACTCCTAGAACGGAGGGAACCATTTGGGGAACTCCCACTTAGGGCAAAGAAAATCCTGTTCAAAAGTTCTAAGACACAGTATCAAAAAGAGTCAAATACCGTGGTTGTTTACACACACTCAGGCTGGGGGAATGTCTCAATCACTGAAGTGTTTGTTTGCAAGCTTAAAGATCTGAGTTCAATCCCCAGAACACACATTACAACATTAAAAAAAAAAAGCTGAGGGTGGTGGCGCCTGCTTATAATCCCAGTGCTAGGAAGGCAGCCGCAAACAAACCCCCAAGGCTCATGACCAGCAGCCCTACATCAATCCTAAACTCCTGGCCAAGGA